>NC_080670.1:124963524-125009398 GCF_030247195.1 Topomyia yanbarensis | reverse complement strand
CCTTCCCCTTATTGCCCCCCCCTCTCCCCGCCCTTGAGACCCCTCATACCACTGCTTGGCTGCGCTATTGCTGAAACAGGTTGGTTATATCTTTTATGTCTATATACTGTTCTGTAGGCTCTCAAAGTAACTCTGCAGAAGGATTTATCGTACTGCAAAGGAAGGCGTTAGGGGACAACACTTCAGTGCACCCTGTGAAAGAACGATTTCAAAGCTTGTTATATACAAACAGCACATTTTTAGAAAGGTATTGATGAGTGCTAATAGCTTCTGAAAAGATTTCATAAATAGCGTGCTTTGTTTTCGTGAAAATTGACAAAAACATAATATTTGCGTTAGGGGACAACGCAAAAATGGTAAATTTTTGCCCCCTTTTATCCGTCGATAAAATAAATAATAAATAAATCTGCATCCAAAGATGAAATCATAGTACAATATGTGAAGAATAAAATGGCATTTATGATTGCTACAAATTAATTTTATTACAAACCTGTCGTTGTGGTACGGAAAAATCAATTCAATAATTAAAAACGAGTCATAAATGCATTACTGGTTTTCATTGACGACCATCATAAAATTCTTTAAAAAAATTTCTATATATCTGTGATTTGGGAGCCTTAAACCTATACCAACATATTTCAGAACAACTTTTACTATTATTAGCAGATTTATTTTCATGAGGTAAGCGATACAAGTGCGTGGAATGTGTCTGAGCATCCTTCAAGTGACTTGGCTACGTAGAACGCCGAACAATGGCCAAATGAAGATTCTAGACGATGTTTCCACCAAGCAAACAAGAGAAAAAAAGTTTATTGTGCGACGATGTATAACAAACTGAATCACTCAATGCGTTTGAACATATATCATAGCCAAAAATTTCCAAGAATCAAGAATCTAGTTTCTGAGTGGCTCTCCAAAGCCCTAGAACGCATGACGACGATGATGATGCTGCTGCTGATTAAACAACGCACGAGCCGCGTGACAGTAAAAAAAGTTTTTTTACTTGTAACGTGTGCAAAATCATCCTCTTAGAAATCCATGTTTTAATATCGTCCAATGCTGGTCTTTCGTTGGACCCAACGTTAAGCGACGCCCAGCAGACCGTAAAGCAGGCGTCCATTATTGGACCTGTTTTGGACGGTTTTGAAACAAATTTTTAGGCTTCTCAGTGGAATCTAGCGTGTTGCTTCTCTAAGGGCCGATTTCTTCACCCTCGCTTTACACATAAGCCAGGTTTAAATGTGCTGGTGAACCAGTTGTGCGTAATCATAAATTCAGTTGTTATTTCTGTCTGAATTTACCGAAACCAGCATTAAGATAACTGAAGTTTCACGCAGAGAATTTCGTTTTATGCGTCATGATTATTAGACCAAACATAACTATCCCAATCAATCGAACACAATACTTTAAAATAAAATAACTTGGCTATATAATGGGGCCGTTCATATACCACGTGGACAGAAATACCTTGGGTTTTGACACCCCCCCCCCCCTCCGTGGACAAGCGTGGACAATTTCTATACCCCTACCCCCTACCCACGATGTTCACGTGGACTTTTCCAATTTTGTCCGGTAGTTTCATAAGAGTTTTAAATTACAGAAAATTGTGGATTTTTCATCTGTCCTGGACTACTTTGATACTGAATGTTATCCTAAAAACTTATATTTCGTTTAAGCTTTGTCCACAGAATTTTATTTTTTTTTACTTTTGTAAAAATATCTTATTTTTTTAATAAAATCAGTTATTAAATTTTTTTTTTAAATTTTTGTGTCTAAAAGACACATTTTTGCATCCATTATAATAGCGCAAAATGGAAGTAACACATGAATTGTTGAATTGAGTCGTGTAACAAGTTATCTAATCCAAAAAATAATGGGACTTGACGAAATTAAAGCTGATTGGATCAAATATTTCTGAGAGAAAAATTGTGTGATGTCAGTAAACAGCATGTGCGGTTTAAGTGTTTCTTACTGTTAGAAAAAAATTGGAAGGAAAAAATCAAGCGCCTATGTCGATGATAGTATAAATTGGTTCTACATTCCATTAAAGGATGAAAATATTTAAGAGTGCACGTGGACAATTGTCATACCCCCACCACCCTCTCCAAGGACAAGCGTGGACTTTCCCGTACCCCTACCCTCCCTTACACTGTCCACGTGGTATATGGACTGCCCCTAACTGATTTTTCTTACATGTCTTACTATCACTTTATAGAACAACTTGTCGAACCACCTTCCCCCCCCCCCCCCTAAAAGCATTACGTAATTTATAAGATTATGTAAATTATAAAGTATTTGAAATTTTTTAATAGAAGTGACGGAAGGTTATCGAAAAGTTTCGTGAGAAGAAAATTCCAGTAATGATAATGATTTTCCCTAACGGGTTTCGAGAATTTTTTATTTGTTCTTTGGCATTAGGATTAAGGATAATAATTCAGATCAAAAATATTACTGGGAATTAATTTTTAGAAAAAGTCGATATAGAAGTAAGGTTTGAACTATGCACGCATGCACTTCAGAGGTAGAGAGATATCAAGAGCGGAAATTTCAATGCTTAGTTTTCAGCCGCGTTGGGAATTTGAGTAAATGCTATTTAGTATGAACTTCAAATCCATTCGAAAGTTAGTTTTTCGAATTTTTGATTCAGCACAACATACATAACCCCTTTAGGAAAATTTAGTTTTCCCTAAACAATGCCTTGATTGAAGAATTTATATATGTTATTAACGGAGCATTAGCAATAATTCGTTTGCATTTCTATTTTATGGGTCATTTTCCGCTTTTCCATTAAATTGGTTTAACCTTTGAGGTTTCTTGCACTGATATTGTCCTATGCTAATTTGAGCGTTTCTCTGTGTCCTGCCACTATCCCATGTAGTATGTGTTATCAAAAACATCGCGAAGCAACAAGTTCTAAATGTTCTCAATCGATATAATACCCGAAGAAAGCGATAAGAGTTATAAGAAATGTATCATCACACTGTTAGGTGGATTAAAAGCGTTTTGATGTTTAGTTTCCAAGATAAAAATGTTTGAAGGCGCAAAAATTGCGTTTTTGCAGTTTTTTTTAAATTTACTGCCGAAATTGACGACGTAACTGAACAATTTACATATTTTTAGAAAGCTTATACGAAAACCTTTCAAACGAGCTATACCTTGTTGAAATCAAACTTATCTAAAGAGATCTTTAACATTAAATACGGACGAAAGAATTTTATCATTTCCCACAGCCAGAATTACGACCAAAACATTCAATGTATTATTAACGCCAAAACGGCTACTTCTAGGTCAATATTATCTTCGGAGAATTTAAAGAATGTAATATGCCCTTTCTTTTCGTATTATGATTCTGCTGGTTAATCCCCCTACGAGTGCGATATTTCATAAATTTTCTTGGAAGTGATTGTATTGAGGTGATGCCTTCAACTAATTTGTAGCTCTTACTTTTGCGAATCACTTTACTGAAGACATCAAATATCTATTTCGAATACTCTAAAAGTTATGGCTTGTTGTTTGTGGATTACCTTTTGTCGCCCATCCATTGTTCAATATAGTAAAGATTCATTTAAATAAGCCAAATATTGTTTGGATAAAACGAATTTCGTAATTCATTTTTCTATCTGCAACCGCTAGAATAACCACCGAACAATTCCAAGTTGTCTGGATGGAACTTGATCACTTATCGGTGCAAAAATTTATATTTGCGTGAACTTTCTGACTTATAATCATCGGATCGATCTGAAACATATCTCGGAAAATGAAAAGCGAAATAAATAACTCCATGCAGCGGTGTAGCCATACCCCCCCCCTCGCCCGAAAAAAATATTATTAGATTGAAGTTAAAAATTGATTGATGCTGACTGATTTAATTCAATATTAGAATGATAATTATCTGATCAGTACATTTTATTTGTTATTTGTTATTTGTTATTTGGCATTAGGATTAGGGATAATAATTCAGATCAAAGATACTACTAAAAAGTCATTTTTAGAAAAAGTCGATATCGAAGAAAAGTTTGACCTATGCATGCATGCACTTCAGAGTTAGCGAGATATCAAGAGCTGAAATTTCAGTGCTTAGTTCTCAGCGGCGTTGGAAATTTGAGTAAATGCTATTGAGAGTATTAACTTCAAATCCATTCAAAAATTCGTTTTTCGAATTTTTGACTCAACACTACATATATAACTCCTTTAGTTTGCCCTACACAATACATTGATTGAAGAATTTAGATATGTTATTAACAGAGCATTAGCAATAATTCATTTGTATGTCTATTTTATGGGCCATTTTCCGTTTTCCATTAAATTGGTTTAGTCTTTGAGATTTCTTGCACTGATATTGTCCTTGCTAATTCGAGCGATTCTCTGAGTCCTGCCACTATCCTATGTAGTATACGATATATCGTCGCTGTTGTGCTATCTTATGACAAGGGCCATTTTGCACATTTCGAGAAAAACGATTTTTAAAGTTTGAGATTTTACATCTTGAAACCTATAAATGGTACAAACAATTCAAAGAAGACAATTAATGCTTCTATCTATTCTGTATTAATCTCTCAAATATTACGAAGATCGGTTGACTATGTTGCGAGTTTTTACTATAAATGTAAACAAAAGTCGCATTCACACGTGTCATAAGCGTGTATTGATGACAAAATTTGTATGGCATGTCATAATCGTGCATGGAAACAGAGAAAAAAAATCATCAATTATTAACTTTTATTCATATTTTTGGCTTTATTTGGCCTATAAACAACCGGTACGATGAATTTTGAAGAAAATGAGTCAGGGAATCTAGAAAAAATAGTTATTTTTGGTTACAGTGTTGCCAAATATGCTATATTTCCAGTTGAAAACTTAAACTGTATTTTTCTCACAATTTGCGTATTTTTCGTTTGAAAATGATTATGCCATTGTGTTTCACAGATAGTTTTACACATAAAAACACCTTATACACCAAGATAACTTGAGCCAATACCCAGACACAGCCTTTTGAGGCAAAAAATTAAAAAAATCTCAGCACGTTTCTCGCTATATCTCAGTAACCAAGCAGAATGTCAAAATTCTGAAAACGCCACTTTGTAGAGATTTTTTTGACAAGTAATGTGGCATATCTAACTCAGTTTACCCCAAAATGGCGTTTGGCATAAGATAGCACAACAGCGACGGTATATGTTATCAAAAACATCGCGAAGCATCATGTACTAAAAGCTCTCATTCGATATAATACCCGAAGAAAGCGATAAGAGTTATAAGAAATGTACCATCACAGTGTTAGTTGGATTAATAGCGTTATTGCCTTTCTTAAATAGAAAGGTTATGGAATCACTCTAAAAATCGTCAACCTAATCCCGGAGGGCCGCGATTTTTTTTTTTTTTTTTGACTTTTTGGCGTAGGTAGGAGTATCCAGTGAGGGATTGCTACTTTAATATTGAAACTAGTTTAAAATTTCTTATCAAGTTGAAAATTTTCGGTAGGGTCCGGACCCCCCGGATCCTCTTCCTTGATCTGCTGCTGGTTTTAAGCGATGTTTCAGTGTCGACACATAGCATCTCAAGATCCTGGCTATCGATCCATTGTATGTATGTGCAAATCGTACTGAATATGTAATATTCATTTCCACCGTTGTATTGAACATAACCAGCCATGGAATCGTAGTTTGGACAAATGAGAAATGCACAATTGCACCACTAGGTGGATTAAAACAGGTTTTTTTTGTTAAAAATACTTTGTGGTTTTGGAGCAACCATACAAAAATATCTTTTATTTTCCAATTTGCATAAACCAGGATCATTAATGACCATCCATAACGTAACCTTAACTAGAAACTTTGCCTTACAAATGAATTTAACATTTGATGTTACTTCATTATCAGAAGACTCGTAATAATGTTTTGTTTGTCATCTATTATAAAAATTGGTCTCATCGTCCATACCATGCTTATATTACGAGTAATCAATAAAGTATTTTATGAAAAAGGTCGTTGTCAGGTTTTAAATTTTCTGCATTACTTTCCTGTGATGGTATGCGTCGGTTTTTAGATTCCCGTAGTATGCTCATTCCGTGCAAATAATTTTGCATAACTTTAGAATTAGTATTACACCCAAGTTTTTTTTACGCGGTTTTTTTTGCGCGGTATTTTTTTACGCGGTTTTCTTACGCGGATTTTGAAATTTACGCGGTTTTCATTTACGCGGATTTTGAAATTTACGCGGTTTTCATTTACGCGGATTTTAAAATTTACGCGGTTTTCATTTACGCGGATTTTGAAATTTACGCGGTTTTCATTTACGCGGATTTTGGAATTTACGCGTTATCCATCAACGAGGTTCCCTGTAACGCGGATTCTTAAACTTAAGTGGTCTTCATTTACGCGGATTTTGAAATTTACGCGGTTTTCATTTACGCGGATTTTGAAATTTACGCGGTTTTCATTTACGCGGATTTTGAAATTTACGCGGTTTTCATTAACGCGGATTTTGAAATTTACGCGGCATGTATCCCCCGCGTAAAAAAAAACCTGAGTGTATTTTTCCCAATTCGCAATCCAGAATAACAATGGTGGTCCACACTATATATAATATGAACTATAAGAATATCCGGTTCTTTTGGCATTTAAACACACCAAAAAATAATGAAATTTAAACGACATGTAAATCAATACGAATGTAAACATACAACGATTGAATCAAAAATTTGATTGAAAATTAAGTTAAAATCAATTGGAGCATCAAACAGCATACAATTTTACACTTTCATTCGTGTAATATTACATGTCATTCATTTTACAGCAGTATTCGTGTAAAAATAAATGAGAAGCGCATTGTTTTTCCGTTTAAAGAAACTGTAATTTTCAATTCACGTGTAAAATTATAATAAAATTCGTTGAAGAAAGCACGACAACTCGTGTGTGTTTGTGGTGGAACTTAATTTTACATTTATATTCATGCTCCAAATATGTGCATGAAAATGAACTTAAAATTACAAAATATTTTGTTCTGTGAAGCATCTAAGTTGATCAACTCCATCAAGAAAAAATTCTGCGAAAATGCCGACGTAAGTGTTAATAAACAGTTTTATGTCGATTTTTATGACATTTTCAGCGTTTGTTAAAAAAATGCACCGTTTCACCAAAAATCTAAATATCGAAAAAAAAAATCCTTCGTACGTTGCTTGCTATTGATATAAGGAATAAGAAAAACTGTATTTCTTGGCTCTAGGTCAAAAATTATGGAAACTATAACCAAATACAAATTAAATACGCCAAGGTCCCATACAAATGCATCTTCAGTCTTTGGCTCACCAAGCAGGCTAATTTTACTACCCAATGCATCCGTTTCCTCTTAACAGTTCACAATTGTTAAAAATAATTAAAACTGGAAACGATATCTAATCCAAGCAAACTGTTTGTTTTCATTTTTATTTTTGACGCAACATTAGCATTTTGCAGAAAAAAATGTATTTTTCATGATTTGTGCGGTTTAAAAATTAAACTTAATGTCTTAATCTTGAACATAATCCCGCCATGTAGTCAAGGCACGATGCTTGGACGAAATTAATCATGTATAATACGTGATAGACTACCCAGCAAGGACAGGAACTGTCCATTTTTACCAAACCTGTAACCTGGCTGGTTTACAAATAAAGATTTTGACATAATTCATTTTCAAGCTGGATTTCTTTGTGAACCGGTAAAATACATGGCATTTTGGAAACTGAAATATTGGTAATTGTTCCGAATCGCAGCACTTTCGAAAATGGTTGTTTTTAATTGTTTTAAATTACTTATTTTAGGAAACAACCAACGACGACAAACAAGGGGAAGCTCCATACCAAGGGGAACTAAGAAAAAAAGATGTTCCACCTAACTTATGCTGTATTATGCCCCAGAAAGTGCTTTTTGTTTGCTATCTAAACCTAACCCCTATACTTGAGTATATCGAGCAAATAAGTCGATCACAGATATGCTTACGCTTCCGACGGAAATTGGCAGCCACTTGGTGCAACGAAACTACAGTGATTTTGCGCCGCTTTGGACCTTGGACTGGACAAACCGCATCACACTAGCTTCGCCTGTAGCGCCACTCTCATATTCTATGCAAGTAGTGTCTATCCGGCATTGTTCAATGAGGTCTCCCCTGCCATGAACAGGGGTTACCCATTTTGAGCCTCATTTTAGCGATTGTAGGCCTGGCATGCTTAAAAGGATTTTTTATTCAAGCACATCTGTAAGACGCGGTGTGTGAAATGACAAATCTCACATCACACCACGTGACTTTCCTCATCCAATTCTGAGAGTCAACTTGGGTGAGGTGAGATGTCCTATTGCAACTAATTAATCGTATGTAACCCGAAGTAACTTTTCAGAATCAAGCGTGAAGTCGTTTGCTCTTAGGGGAGATATGTCGTCTCACATCAAACACTGTGTAGGCTAAAGATGACATTGTACCATATTTTTATAATTTATTTCAATACACCACCAGGTGCTACTAGTGGCAATTAATTAAATTCCAATGTTTTACCTATAGCTGGAAATTGAAACTTTGTGACGTCCTAGAACTTTACTAAGTCAAGCTTTTGGGTTAATAATATTGTTGATATAGTAAGGCTCCTGATTTTTTTACCACGTAATAGACCGACGAGAGTACCCTGGTACCCACAATGCATCGAAGGTCGCATAAGTAATCCAAACGCATCTCCCTGAACAGGTCAGTTACGATTATTATCGCACCGTCCCCTTTAAACCATCCAATATTGGTGCTGCTACTTTGTGGATGTGGAGTGGGCTAATATAAAAAAATCGTGCTAAAATATTACATTTATAAGCTTAATCGTTGAACAATTTGACAGGAAGTTTGAAAGAATATTCTGTCATTCTGAGTTCCGAGGATTCTATGTGAAAATACGTTTGACTTGTGTATTTACACATTTACAATTTATGCTAATAAATGCTATTGTCTTCAAAAACGTTTGTTTGATTTAGTGATGAACAATTGAATGAGTAATAAAAAGAAAGAAATAGAGAGAATAAGATGGGTTCCCCCTAGGGTTCCCCACTAGCTCTTGAGCAATGCCAGCGACATGAGGTTGAGGTGGTGGGTTTAGTAATCAATTTCCAAGTTACGCCACCCCGAAGTTTAGCTCCCGTAGACGGGGTTAAATGCTGATCGTGCATAATCGTACGATGTTATTAGACCACTCAGGGCAGCGTACGTGCGCAACTCGATCGTATCGTGCGAGAAGTTGAGAACCCAAAAGGGGTGGTTGCCGTCGCGGTATACACTATATACTATACAGTCCAAGATCACATAAATGAGTAACCATGCGAAGGTCGGATAGTGTTCGAGTTAGTGTGGCTAGTAGCCAAAGAAATAACTAGCGAACAAGCGCCGTTTCATGTAACACGTAAATTGACCAAGTGAGTTTAAAAGCTAGAATGAAAAGTGTACCGTAATCTACATTGACAATAGGATATTTAAGGATATTAGCCACGACGAGAGATAGTAGCACAGATAAAAGTTTAATGAACAGTTAATGCTGTTCCAGACAGGTAAACCAATGCAAGCAATCATAAAGCATAATCAAAGCTTGAAGTTGCCCGTTTTCGCCTGAAGGTTTTTTTCTCGTCAAAAAAGCGGAAAGTCTCTCGGATCCACATCGTGCACTTGTCGATTATCAGAGAAGAGAAGGGCCACTCGAAATAAAAACTTCTCACAATTCTTTTTAAAATCACTAGCGGCACGTGGTGTCGAAGCCCTGCAAAATAAACTGTTAATCAATACATTAGTTCAAAATTATACGACGTTACTGGTATAAAATATCTAGCAAATTCATCCCCGATAATCCGACAAGTGGTTAGAATATGTTCTTCCAAATAAAAATTGTCATGCAATAATTAACCCATCTTTCAAACATTGAGTGCGTTTTGGGTTGCAAACGGATATTTAACTTTAAATATTAACCTATACTTTTCCATCGAAAAACCGAAAGATTTTATGATGAAGTATGTGATCACGCTGGATCTTTATTCTGCCGGTTTCCCACAGGTTTTTCTTCGTGCCTATAGCTTGCGGAGAAACAGAGTCTTATTACACATAGAACACAACACAAATCGGCGGAGTTAGCGATAATTTCACGATAAGAACGGCGATGTTTCGGAACGGAATATAAAACACAATTTTTTGCGATTATAAAAACTGGCGGGTCTCGCGGTTGCGGTCTTTTCCCTTCTATATTCGATACTACTTTTGACATTAAAAATGTCTTACTCCACTATCTGGGGCTAGGTGTCATTCTAAAATCTAAACTATCTCCCATGTAACGAAACTATGTAAGGTTTGCACGCTTATAACTCCGATATTACTAGATGGATTTTAATCATTCATACACCAACCGATTCAGAAACACCTAACTTAAATATTGGTAATAATTTAATATCTCCCCGATAAAAGTAGACTTTTGGAAAATGGTAAAATTAAAAAGTTCACGAAAAACGGGAAAATTACCATTCGTGAGGCAGATTTCTCAGACACAGCCGTCAAAAGAGGGCAGCTTAGTTGCTCAACGAAACACGAAAAGTCATAAATAGAAGCAACGCACGTCCGTTTAAATCAGTTGTTGTTCTTATCCCATATGAGCAACATCGTCTCCGGGCGATGCAATAAGCGCTATCGATTTTCGGTAACGTTGGCATTTGCACACACTCGCCCTAAGTGACTAAACCATATACGGTTAGTTTATAAATAGAGGTGACGCGTACCCGTTTGAATCAGTTTTTGTTCTTATGTCGAACAGGTAAGATCATGGCTGCAGCGTCTGGGCACTACAATAAGCGGTAGACGCTATGCATTTTCGGCAGCGGTGGCCGTGTGCGGATTTTTCGGCTACCAGCGCGGTGTCACAGAATGATTTGCAAAGTGGGTGGGCGGGGTGGTTTGGATTTAATTCAATACGGTGTGTGCTGCTTAAGAGTGTTGCGTTTGAAAAATATATATTTATTTTTATGAATGCGTGTGCGTTGTAACTTGTTAAACCATGTTTACGGCGCTTTGTAGCTGCGTAGGGTAAAGAGCCTATTGGTTTTCATGTTGCATATTTCGGTTATATGTTCTTTATCAGTAAGGTATCTGACAACGTGCTTCTGTAGTTATTGCACTGTTCAGCAGCGTAGTATTTTATATAGGAGAGTACACTCAGGTTTTTTACGCTGATTTTGAAATTTACGCGGTTTTCATTAACGCGTTTTTTTTTAAATTTACGCGGTTTTCATTTACACGGCCTGTATCTAGGGTTACCAACCGACCTTATTTTAAAGGACATGTCCTTATTTTCGAGGATTTGGAAAGCGTCCTTATTTTACTTCAAATGTCCTTAATTTTAGTCTCAAACCTTGGCATATACAGGGTGGTTCAACATGAAGTTTTTTAACAGGGCATTTTCTAGTAGTTAACGGGTACTAACTGCAAACTGTCATGCTATTGTAGTTTAGTATTGTTTGCCATTTCATAATGGAACGACTTACACTGGCTCTGGCTTTGACTTACTCTTCAAATTATTTAACTATATTTCAAAAATCAGCGATCTGTGGGAAATGTATTTAGTGAACTCCAACCATAATATGGTCGACATCATCGGCCAACTGACTTAATTATTCGCCATACAACCAAAAAGTAAATGTAGTTCTTGTTATTGAATGATTAGCGTAGAAATCGACCATATCCAGCACGCAGTGAAGAAAACATAGCGGCGGTGACATCCCCAAGCATTGGAAACCAAAATTACTCGAGTAATTAGCCAAATACCACTTGAAATACTCGAATCCAAATCCAAATCCGTCATCAAAAATTGGACCAGTCGAATAGACTACCTGAAGTGCCAACATGGTCAACATTTAAAAGAAATTGTTTTCAAACAATAAATGGCAAAAAATGTTCTTTCGATTGACAAATAAACAATTCGCGATTTACTCCATTTTTCAATTTTTTACCAGATTAAAAAAAAACGGACTTGACGAATCACCCTGTATTAAATCATTCAGATCAACTATTTTCCAAGAGAATCAATTTCAATTCCTTCCAGTGTTTTTTTGTTAATGTTTTTGTTAATGCATACTCTCTACGACTCATGGCAACCAAAATTTGTTTTACTCAGAAGTAACCAAAATTTGCTGGATAGCTCAATATGAGGTTTGGCCAAAGTATTTTCGTTTGGTATTGGCACTACATCATTCTAATTTGTCTCGATTGAGATTCAACATCCCAGTTCAACCTTTGGAAAATTAGTCAGAATTCCGACCTTTTTTTTTACAGAATTCTGGCTCAAGTGGCATAACATTTTGCAGGGATGTCCTTAATTTGCTCTCAGTCCATTTGGTAACCCTACTTGTATCCCCTGCGTGAAAAATCTGAGTGTAATTGCATCGGAAACAATCACATTCCCAGCAGAACTTTTTGTTTTCTAATTTCAAACACTTTTGTTTCGTACTGCACACAACGAAAAATTTTAAAACAGAACTTACCGTCCCAGCAGCAGTTTAAGCGGGTGTTCTTTTTCGATTCAAATTCAAGCCATGTCTTAAGCGTTACTGGACTTAAAATTGTTTTCCCAGTTTATCCAGTCAGAACATCTGTCCTACCCTATGTATTTAAAACACAGTTCTAATTGCGTTTTAAAGTATACAACAAATAGAACGGTTGGATATACTAATTTAAATTTAAAAATAAATCTGTTTTAAATTATGAAACAAACTGCTGTACTGAAGATATAATTATGTCAGTCCTATTACCACATAAAACACCTATATAACATAAAACGCTGCAGAATTGGTTTAATAATACAATGTTTACACTACAGTATTATAACACGTGTTAATAATTAGCAACAAGAAAAATGTCACCAAGATAGCATAAAAACCCGTTTTAAGTGGTAGTGCGAACGTTGCATAACAATGTAATTTATCAAATAATTTCATTTTTTCCACCACTAATCGATCAAGAAATACTTAAACTTAAGATTGTTTACTTAAGTTCATTAGTACATTATTGAAAATTTAAATGGAAAATGAAATTTCATATTTCATGGAGAATCTGTATATTTCCGTTGGCGGACGTGGGCTTCCTCATCACAACTCTCAATATGGAACTTTTCTTTTGAATATATTTTCTGGACAGACCAGCCTATTTTTACTAGATGGATCAGCCAAATAATGCCAATCACCTAGTGAGATACTTGATTAATTAATAGATTACTGTTAAAAGACCTTCAATAAATTATGTTTTGATGGGGAGGGTATATAGCAAATTGTAACATATGAAAACAGGCGAGTGAACAAGAACGTGAGTCGATATGTGTGATACATAAAATTCATTTGCACGCTCTTGAAAAAAGCTACATTTTTAATGTCACCGTGGTCGTGTCCTGTACACATCCCTTAAATTTTTTGTCTCAAATCAATCATCTAGCCTGTCTCACTCTGTGTGTGCTCAATCATCATTTCACACACAAAGTGTAAAAACATTATTTTTTTGGGCTCAAACTTATAAATTTAGGTGATTATATTGATGTACTGTATTTGGCGTCAACATTCCGGCCACCTTGAAACAATTGTTTCAATGAATCATGTTCATCTTGACGAAAACGACCTCCTCCCTTATCTTTAAAAGAAATAAGAACACAACAGATTCGTAGTTGCTGCTTTACAGGATACAGTTGATTCAGAAGCACTGGTTGAACGAATTAGCATGACTTACACTGTTGTAATCTCTAAGCCTTGGTATGGCGGCTCTCGAACGCCAATAAACTGGTGAAACGTACTCGGTGGTGACGAAGCAAGAAGGATGGTGTATTGCAGATATTAGGCACACCGGTTTGTTTGCAGTACCTGCATGATCCAGTCTACCTGATACAGTCCAACCGAGAACTGTCTCGATGAGCATTGGAAAACCATCTCCTAGGGAAAGTCTTCTTCCTGTGTGTAAACTTTGGTATATTTCACCGCCAATGATGAGATCGATCCCATCCGAACTTTGAAACTGTGGATCTGCCAAAGTTATTTCTGGAATCCTCCATGACGACACATCGACGGAAACATTGGGTAGCTTTAAGTTTGGTTGTGATACAAGCAGAAAATTAAGTGTCGCAGTGAACGGAGACGAGATGGCCTTTATTGTTGCGGTGAGCTGACGGTTAATATTGATAGTATGCCCAACTCCTGCGACAGAAATGTCTACCGGCGAGCTTTGTCCCAATCTATCTGCAAGTCGATATGACATAAAATTTGATGTTGACCCCGAATCAAGCAAAGCTCGTGCGATATGTGCTTGTCCATACCGGTCGACAATGTATAGACTGGCAGTTTAAAGGAAAACACAGTTGTTGATATGTTGAGCAGCCATGCTTGTGTTTGTAGAGGGCAAAACTGGTCCGTAAGATGTCGAAGGTTGGGAATGCAACTCAAGTCCTTTTTCAGGAGGAGTGACAATATTGCTATCGGAAGCATGGAGCAGCGAATGGTGTCTCTCGTTGCAATGGCGACAAGAAAACCTGGAGTTACATTTTCTATTTAAGTGTCCCGGAGACAAGCAGTTCCAGCAAAGCCTTCGTGTGGTCGCCACTTCGCAGCGCTGGTCAGCGGACATTTGGTAAAAAGTTGGGCATTGGTAGATTGAATGATGTTCTGAACACACGAGGCATCCATTACCATTATTCTGAGAATCAGGAAAACTTAAAGGAGTGGGCTGGATGGATACAGCAGCATTCGACGTCATCCTTGAAGAATGCGGTTTGCCGGCCACCATTGCATTAGGCACAGAACGATACTGAACATCGGAAGCAACAGATTTCAAAATGCGGACTCGTTGATATAAAAATTCTACCAAATCTTCATACGTAATGAAATCCTTCCCGCAGGTTTTTTCTTCAAAGCATTGAAGGGTTGTGGAATCCAGTTTATAACACAAAATACTGGTAAGTGGAGTGTCCCACTGATCAACAGGCTCACCCAGCTTGGCAAGTGCCTTAACGTGTCGTTGAAAATCATCAGCTAGTGTATGCAGGTCTTGTGCTGATTCCGAAAGTACAGATGGCAGTTCATACAATGCTCGAAACAGTTGGCGTCTTAATAACCTGCGGTTGTCGTATCGTCTCAAAAGAGCCTCCCAGGATACGACATAATTATCAGCTACAACATCGGTGCTCTCAAATGGTTTTTTTGCTTCACCTTCTAACGATTGTAATAAGTATTGGAGCTTAGCGACTGCGGGAATCTCAGCATTAACGTGTATCATTGATTGGAATGAATCTCGGAACGCCATCCAACGGGAGAAATCACCGTCAAATTTAGGTAAGTCAATCTTCGGGAGTCGTAAATGAAAACTCGCAGCAGTTGGTATAGAGGGAAGAATTCCTGAACTGTTAAGCATCGATTCGTGTGCCCCAAGAGGACGTTTAGAAAGCAAGAAACCCTTAGCTACACAATAGCGCTCTTCGAAGTCATTACGCTCCCTGAAGCGACTATCTAACGATTCCGGTCTATCATTCTTCTCGATTTCCGCCTGAGCCTCTAGAAATTCTTGGTACGCCCGGTCTAAAACATCGATGCGCACTGATATCTGAACTCGGTCCCGATCATCTCTATACTCTTCAATAAATTTCTCCACTAACTCGCACGTAGCATAACAACCCTTCCGCTGAATAACCTTTTCAATGACAATTTTCTCGCTTTTAGACATCTTAATCATTCACTGCTGCGCCAAATCTCACACGGATATTACCTGTTACTTTTTCCCACTGTGACCATTCTTATCTCTTTTGATACTGCCACAATCTCCAATCGCCCTTCTAAGTAACACTAGCACGATTCGCTTCTGAGCCGACTGGAAACATCACACACAGCGAGGATTTTTATTAAATATCTTCGTTGATTCTCTTTTCCATTCGTACTTGGTGCTAGGTACTTTTCTGCAATTGTACACACGCACTGGTAGCACAGCAGTATTATGGGATGCGTGTTCTTCACACAGAACCAATATTGGTGGGTTATTCAGCAATGCACTAGGCTGATTTGGGAATCGTTTTAATCACAAAATACACTTCACGACAAACTCTGTTTCTGGATATCCTTGGCATCCGGCTCGAAGGACCAAATGATCACGCTGGATCTTTATTCTGCCGGTTTCCCACAGGTTTTTCTTCGTGCCTATAGCTTGCGGAGAAACAGAGTCTTATTACACATAGAACACAACACAAATCGGCGGAGTTAGCGATAATTTCACGATAAGAACGGCGATGTTTCGGAACGGAATATAAAACACAATTTTTTGCGATTATAAAAACTGGCGGGTCTCGCGGTTGCGGTCTTTTCCCTTCTATATTCGATACTACTTTTTTGTCTCAAATCAATCATCTAGCCTGTCTCACTCTGTGTGTGTTCAATCATCATTTCACGCACAAAGTGTAAAAACATTATTTTTTTGGGCTCAAACTTATAAATTTGGGTGATTATATTGATGTACTGTATTTGGCGTCAACAGTATGTAAGCATACATTTACGTTTAAATATCGAAACTTTTGACTGCACAGTTGATTCTTAGCGCACTGACCAAGAAAGATTTTCAATGGATATCTTCCCAATGGTTATTGTGCGTCCTTTCTTCCTACCATGCAAGAAAATTAAATTCAAACACAAACAGCATTTTGTTAGCCAGCCATTTTCCTTTTTCAGGATTAGTTTATAATTATTTCCATTAGTTTATAATTATTTTCAATCTTTAATATTAAAGGCTGCTTTGTATAAATTCTCATGAGTACCTTTTCAAGGATTTAATCGCATTTAAATTTTTACGAAATGTCACCAAGGTAAACCATGATGGGCTCGAAAACTTCAGCGGATTGATACGTATGAAAAATGCAAACGACAATCGTTCTGACTACTCACCAGTGTTGCCACAATTAAATCTGTACTGGGAGTTGAAAATTCTTCGTATTCTGTACCAACACAATGACAAACAGAATCATTTTATATAATTTTTTTTCATTCGAGATAGTGATATATTGAGTTGGTGCTGATGCTGATATTTGGCTACGAAAAACCAAAAATTCCGACTCGGAATCAGTTTCATTTGCGATAAACTTTCGCCAGAAATCAGTCCAAATTCCGGAGTGTTTGACTGGGTAATGTCAAAATCAGCTCCCGTTCAAATTCTCGTTGTCATTTTGTTTTCAGCCTAAGCTGAGCTGCGGCCAGGGCCAAATTGGGAGCTGTGTTTCATTAGGCAATCTAGGAGAGGTTTGTTTGACAACTCAGTGGTGGGTTTTGTTAATAAATTTGTTTTGCTTTACTCCTGCGAACAGAAAAACCCGTCCGACAAACATCTTTCATTAGTACCAATTCGTTTGATGTTAGATCGAATCAATGGTTTTGTCGGACGTTGTGCCTAGCAGTGCGGAGTAACGTCAGAAGAAACAATCAAGAAATAATCAGCTAATCCAACACGTCTAATGGATTGCCTAATTGTTATATAAATCTGTGACTTTAAAGAAAAATTTGTGAATGTGGCAACCCTGGCTGTGGCTTGTATTGACATTTGCATGCGAAATGTGACAAACCCGGATTCAGCAAATCAAATGAAGCCTATGGGTGCTTACAGAGTGGCAGTTAGAAGCTAAGCTGGGGCTAGAGCTGACATTAGAATGCGAGAAACCTGCTTGCTGCTAACCAAAGGGATGATGTCAGAGTGAAAGCCGAGCGGATCTGCACCGGCTACCTGCTTTTACTCTGACAGGTTCCATTTGATATGCTGTAAGAAGGTTCCTCCCATCTCGCATCCTACAATCAGTACCAGCCCCTACACAGTTTCTCACCGCCACTATGTAAGCGGCCTATCAATCCGCGCAAATCCGCTCGGCTTTCATAGACTTTTCTACAGCTCAAGTACGTATACGTCACATGACACAAATACTACATCACTAGCTGGTGGAAAATAATAAACAAAACGGAAAAAATAAATGGGATTGCTTTCAACCAAGAAACTGCAGTAGTGTTCGTGAGATCGGCCGACAAGAACTCAATTAGGTTTGTTTCAATACACGCTTCTTGCTCCTAGTTGCTCCGTAGCAAACAGGAACAAAAAAACTTGCTAATTTTTTATTCGGTTTGCTACTAGAAGTAGAAAAGGAGAAGAAGTACTTCCAGTTTCTTCTGGTACGGCAACAAACCTATTTTGACATCAATCCTTTGATTTGCTGTAAACAAGTTTCTCGAATTCCGCATCCTAATGTCAGTGTTAGCTCCAGCTCTGTTTCTCGCCATCACGCTGTCAGCGGTCTAACTCAACATTTACAACCTGTTTATTGGTATGCATCGCGGTGTTAAATTATTTTACATGTCACATTAAAAAAAATCTGTACCAAATTGTACTTTTTTACAAAAATATGGTATCCGTATCGTACAGAATCTGTAATACTCGAAAAATCTGTACCTTTCTAGATAAATCTGTACTTGTGGCATCGCTGCTACACACTTTTCAGATCTGCGTACCGAGAAGCAAATACTAATCAGTTACTCAGCAGCCAATTTAAAAAAAAATTCTAAAATAAATTTAAAAATTAGTAGACTGTTAGAGAAAACAACTCAAATGCTGTTAAGACCGATGATGGCGAGATTGTATACGTATACGTCATTAACACAAGTAACAATTGAAGTTTTATAGCACGCTACAAGTGCAATCTAAGTTTTACCAGGGGCTATAAAACTATCATAAATCCACAACTGTTACTAGAGTAAGCCATATGCTGTTTTCATTTTTTTCCGACGCAGCTGATGTTTTATCGAACTTTTTTTTATTTTTTTGTTCGCAGAATTAGAAATATTTGTTTTACAAATTAGAATTATCGCGACAAAATCTTCCATTGGATTCCCTAATATGTGCTAAGTGCTCTTGTGACCTTAAGTACTCACATTAGCTTTCACTGCATTGGATTGGAATTCAGAAAAAAAAGTTTATTTCTTCAGCTTAATTATAATAAATAATATTTATAACACCACCCATGCGGAAGATCACGTTCCACTACTTAGAAAGGGGGCTCTACAATCATGTGCTGCTTAGTAAAGGTTCCTTACGAGTTACTCTTCAATATGCAAAATTGATAAAAAGCATTTGCGTCGGGCCAGGTAATTAGAGAACATTCTGTTGAAACTGGATGATTTTCCGGACGCCCCACAAAAATAACAGATAATGTCGTTTTAGAAAACGAGCGTTCACTAATTACATACAGCAATAAGCATAATATCAATCAGAAATGTAATATCTATGATACGAAATACAATAATACATTTTCTGTTATTTACTGTACGCTTTAGCGAGGCTTGACCTTGCCGCTTGCAACGATTTATACGAGCCAGTTTCAAAAGTTATACTAGTTGAAACGTCATACGGATGCACTCTCAAAGCAAACCAAGGAAAACCAGCAACAAATCCGATTCGCTTTTGTGAGAACTTTCGTGATTTTTTTTGTTCGAAGTGGTACTTCTCTTCTCTGCGATTATCCTAGTCAGCCGCCATGTGTACCGCTCCTTGGTGACAACCAAGTCGAAGCAAAGAAACCCAGGTTCGAATAGCCTTACTTGGATAGCACTGGAACCAGCTAGCAACATAAACATCGGAAACAAACAGGGCAGACCCAACTAGAAATAAGTGAAAGGGTTAATTTGTCTAGCCAAAGGAAAATAAACCGTCCTGTAGATATCAATAGTCCTCGTTTCGCAATCCAGGCAATCGTTTGGGTTTTTTGGATTGCATTGTCAAATTCATTTTCCAGTAATTGGAGTTGCTTGTAGTAGTTCGTACCTGACTTGCCCTGAGAAGTTTAGCCGGGCGTTTACCAGCTCCCCTGCAGTACATCATTGAACTATACTGGCGCTTAAGCGGGAGAGCTCTGAAGGGTAGTTTGCAGTAGGGCCGTTTTGCGGAAACAGCTAGGTACTGGGGACTTTGTGATTGGTAACCGTTCCTGCCGCTTCACGCGATTGGCTCGCTGACACTATCATAACTGTTACAACCTAGACTTATGTTTGTATTAAAAAAAAAGTTTAAATTCAACTGTAGAAAACTGTTCAGACGCGTCCCGCAGACTGTCGGAAATTCTTATACAATCAAAACGTTTTTCGCAAGGTGAACCTCCAAAGTTGGTACCTTTCCGCTACATGTGAGTCTATACAATTACACTTCTGGAGGAAATCTGCTCCGTACTAGTAATGGTACCCGAAATATTAATTCTTGGTCCGACGATTTGGACGAAATCAAAACACAATCGAAATTAAATGTCAAAAATTTTCAAACATAACAGCAAAGCAAAATCTGTGTTGCTAGTTTGGCACCATTTCCTCAAAGTATGCTGTCACTCTGACAGTGTACCTTTATCGCTGTACCTGGGTTATAAAATGTGTCCTCGAAAAATTATCACAGCATTCCGTATTAACATATTTGTATTTGCTATAACTATATTCCCGATCGTAGACCCTTTCCAAAAAAACAGACATACGGGAATGACCTGCACAGCCGCCATCTTGTGATACAACTAGGGTAATTCTGGGACAGATGCCGCACATTTCTAAAAATCGATATTGCGTCAAAGTGAACAATTCAATATATGATGAAATCATTTTTATCAATTACCACAAGTTTCTAAAATACTGTAAATAGGTTTTTGGCATGAAATTTTTTTTATCAAATTTCCATGAACATTTAAAAAAAACCTGTTTTAATCCACCTAGTGGTGCAATTATGTCTTTCTCATTTATCTAAATTATGAATTAATGCCTGGATACGTTCATTATAACAATGCGGAAATTCTTATCACACTTGATAAGCATATATAAGTGCACGACTGTCATGAACCTGAGCAACATGTCGACACTGACATACTTGAAACAAACAAAATATAATATTTATTTAAATACCTTGGAATTTGGTTCGATTCTAAAGGATGTGCCACATTAGGTATCTTATAACGAAATGCCAACAAAGGATAAATTTTCTGCAAACAATAACTAGATCATGGTGGGGTTCTCATCCAAGTGACATGATGAGATTGTATCAAACAACAATACTTTCTGTAATGGAATATGGGTGCATCTGTTTCCGTTCAGCTGCGAACACTCACATTATTAAACTGGAACGGATACAGTATCGTTGTTTACGAATCGCCTTAGGTTGCATGCAGTCGACCCAGACGATGAGTCTTGAAGTACTAGAGAGAGTTCTTCCTTTAAAAGACCGATTCTGGGATCTCTCCACTCGTTTACTTATTCGATGTGAGGTTATGAACCCACTGGTAATTGAAAATTTTGAAAGACTTGTCGAGCTTCAACCCCAAACCAGATTCATGACAGTGTATTTCAATCACATGTCACAAGAAATAACGCCTGCTAGGTATGTTCCCGCATACATCAATATACTAGATACTCCTGAATTCACTTTATTCTTCGACACGTCCATACATCGGAGATTCATGGAATTTCGGATCATCTACGCTCGCTGGAGATCCCTAAAATATTCAAAAGTAAATATCGACACATAGACTGCCTCAAAATGTTTTACACTGATGGGTCACGAATCAGTGAGGCCACTGGTTTCGGTATTTTCAACTATAATTTTTCAATTTCTCTCAAACTTGCAGAACCCGCCTCTGTTTATATAGCGGAACTAGCAGCAGTTCACTATAGATTGCAAATAATTAATACTTTACCCCCGAACCATTACTTTATCCTCACTGATAGTCTCAGCACAATTGCAGCTCTACGTTCCAAGAGGATTGATAATCACGATCAATTCTTTTTGGGGAAGATACGAGAATCGCTGAGTAACCTAACAAGAAAATGTTATAAATTTACCCTAGTGTGGGTCCCCGCCCATTGCTCTATTACGGGCAACGAGAAAGCTGATAATTTAGCCAAGATTGGTGCACTAGATGGTGAAATATATGAAAGACCCATCGCTTAAAATGAATTTTATAGCGCTTCTCGACAGAGGACGCTTGCTAGTTGTCAAACATCTTGGGACAATGGAGATCTGGGACGATGGCTACACTCAATTATCCCTAAAGTATCAACGAAGGCATGATTCAAAGGATTGGATTAAGTCGAGACTTCATCCGTGTGATTTCTAGGCTCATGTCGAATCATTATACTTTAGATGCGCATCTCCGTCGTATTGGGCTCGCTGAGGGTAATCATTGTGCTTGAATATCGTGAAGCCAGATCACAATTAGTAGATTCTTTACAAGTCCGAGGAAGACCAATCCATGTTCCTGTTAGAGACATCCAGGCGTATCGCGATCCTCTATACATGGAACTTATCTATCATTTTCTAAAAACAGCGTCTGTCAAAATTTAATTAAATTCATCTCCTCATACTCTCATCCAAGGCATATCATTCACCAATTAAAGTGTCCTAGAATATTCAGTTTTTAAGTTTAGACAACAACAGAAAAAAAGTAAATAAATACACTCGAAAATACAAGATCATTATGAAATGCAACAGTGTAAGGAAAAAAGCAAACAATAAAGTGATGTCAGTATTAGTTTTAGACAAATTACTAGTATAGTTAAAATTAGTCTTAAGGATATTTGTAACGTGCTATGTAAAAAAAGAAACTGGCGTAAAAAGCTTTTGAAAATGCCGTGTCAAATAAACGTAAGAAAAAAAATATATAGCTTAATCAGCCTGAATTCGATTTTGTCTTCATGTTAACTTCCTGGTGGAGAAGGAAAGGGATATAATAAGTGGGAGGGGGAGGATGCATCGGGAATCATCTAACTTATTTTAGTGTATGGGGTGAATGAAGGGAATGTAGGTGGGAGGTTGGTCTGAGGGGGGTGGTGAGAGAAGGGGAAGGGTGGTTGAGAGGTAGGAGGTGGAAGAGTAGATGGAGGGTTCAACACCGAACTTCAGATTATATCACCCATTTGGGACTAGGTTTCAATCTGAAATCTTCCGGAACTTCCGGAATTTTCGATAGTGGACAATATATTCCAATAATCTTTGATTCGCAATCAGTGATCTAGGCCTGCGAATCGAAGTAATTTGATGTTCATTTCAAGATTTTAAACATATGAGATATTACGATTGTACCGGTTCATATGAGAAATTACTATGTGACCACAATAACCAACCTGTAACTCCGGAGCCAAAAGTCAGAACTGAATGAAATCTTTCATTTGAAATCAATTTTGTAAAAATCGGTTAAGAGTTTGCTGGAAAATAGTTGTGACATTAGCTTGGGAACTTGGCGAGTTCCCAGGGGGCATCAAGATCCGTCATAGGTGCCCAATGTGGTCAGAACTACTTTGATTGGCCATCAGTGATCTAGAACCGCAAATCTAAGTAATGTTGAACGTATTTGAATATGTATTACATCATTCGGACATCATAGGGTTACCAGTTTATATGGGAATTTGCTGTGTGACCGCACTCTTCAGCCCGTAACTCCGGAACCGAAAGTCCGATCAACTAAAAATTCAATAGCCTCTTATGGGAGCGTTATACCGTTCATTTGAACTAAATTTGTGCAAATCGGTTCAGCCATCTCTGAGAAAATTAAGTGACATAATTTGACACACACACATACATACACATATACATACATACATACATACACACATATATACACACATAAATACATTGCGATCTCGACGAACTGAATCGAATGGGATATGACACTCGGCCCTCCGGGACTCGGTTAAAAAATCGATTTTTGGAGTGATTGCATAGCCTTTCTTTATATGAGAAAGGAAAAAATCGATAGTGACCAAAAAGTAACAGATCACAATTAGGCGAAGAGAGTTTACGAATACCATGGTAATTCTGCTGATATCATGAACATTAGCCATATTACTTATCGTGTCAAATTTGGAAGTAAGTTTTAAAATGAAACATTACGATAACATGAACAGAAATTACGAAAATCATGACTAAGATCCTGAGATTTTGAACATGAATCACTCTACTCATAACTAAAATATCACGATAACGTGAAAAGAAATTGCAAAAATCCTGAAATCATGAATTTAAATCCCGCTAGTCTGACAGCAAAATGCGAGAGTAAACTCTTGAATAAGATAGCACAATAACGTGATGAGAAATCACAAGAATCGTGAATAAGCGATGAGGAAAGGTGGGTTTAGGGAGGGATGGTGTGTGATGGGGGGATAGACCGGGATTAGGTTGACGATGTTCAGATTGACTGCATAACCTTTCTATATGAGAAAGGCAAAAAAGTAAGGTAAACTTATAAATATGGGATATCACTTTTTCATTCAAACTACCATAACGAACGAACAAAACGCACCAGGGCTTCTAAATTTTGAGAAACATCATGATCAAGATTCAAAATAAACGCTAAAATATTGGTGCAGTTTGTTTGAATAGAAAAAAAATATTCTGAGAAATTAGGGTGAAGTATAAATTTGGGACACACTGTATTTTCCCATGAAACCAATGTCAAAAACTACAAGCAAAGTAGGCGGAGGTCTAAAATGGTCCAAATGATATGAAATTTAGCATCTGAGTTTACTTTGCTATTTGTCACAATAGGTCTTTGAGATTTCAAAAATGAGTGTTTTTTGGAATGCTCTAGTGCGGGTGCGAGGGTGGCCAAGGAGGGGTTGATGAAAGGTGGAGGTGTTAGGGTAAGTGGGGGGGGGGCGATATTATACCAAACTGCATATTATACCTTCCATTTGAGACTTGTTTTGAGAAAATCGGATCGGTCATCTCCGAGTAACCGATGCGCAATTGTTGGTCACAGACATACACACATACGAATACACACGTTTTCCGAACTCAGCGAAGTGAGTTGAATGGTATAAGAGTATCGGCTAACAATTTCAAGCAATTTGTAACTCATTTTAATTATTTTTGCACCATTTATACATATATTGATTACCGGTTTATATGAAAATTTCGCATGTCGCCGCATACTTCAACCCGTAACACAGGAACCAGATCGCCAATTCAAAGGAAATTTAATAGCATTCAATAGGAATATTCTAGCTTTCATTTGAGAATAAATCGAGTCAGACATTTCTGAGAAGCAGATGTGAATTGAACTCAGGAACATTTCCTGAGCTTCCGGTTCCGCCGAAGTTGTCCAATGTGGTCAACGTGGATTTGATTGGACATCAGTGAGATGAAACTATAAATCCAAACATTTTCGAACACATTTTATGAAGTTTTGCATCTTTTAGCTACCATGCTGATTCCGATTTATATGGGAATTTCATGCGTGACCCCACTCTTTAACCTATAACTCCGGAACAGGAAGTCGAAATTAAATGAAATTCGATAGCAGCCTATTACACCGTTGTACTTTTCATTTGAGACTAAGTTTGACAAAATCGGTTCAGCCATTCCTGAGTAACCGATGTGCTTATTTTTGGGCACATCCACATACACATACATACACACACGCACAGACATATGCCTAACTCGACGAACTGAGTCGAATGGTATAAGAGACTCAGCCCTCCGGGCCTCGGTTAAAAAGTCGGTTTTCAGAGTGATTGCATAGCCTTTCTATAGGAGAAAGGCAAAACAGTTATTGCGGGAGAGATGCCGTATGTTCGGGTGAGACGCCGTACCGTTATCACAAACTGAAAAATGGTGAGCAAAAGTATTTTTAGGTCTCGTTGATGTTGTTGTGATTAGGTGTCTTCAGCTGAGTTTCATGCAGTTTGATTACACCTATAAATCGGCTAGCACCTTCACTTTTCTTAAGGGGGTACAACCATTTCTAGAAAAAAAATTTATTCACCGTTTTAAAAATGTTTTCCTTTTGCAACCTTGTGTAACGGTAAAGTTGGAGTAACTTAAGTAAGGGTAATATTTCTTTATATGTTTGTACGAGCGATATATAAAAGCAGTTTTTGGTTGTAACTCCCGACAATGAGTTTATATAGCTTAGCTTTGTTCTTGAAAGATTAATTTTAAAAAAAGATCAATTTTTGTTTTTATCCTAGTATTGATATCACTACAATATGTTCACGAAAATTAGTGCTTGAAACTCTAAAGAATAAACCGAAGGAACCAGTATATATATATATATATATATATATATATATATATATATATATATATATATATATATATATATATATATATATATATATATATATATATATATATATATATATATATATATATATATATATATATATATATATATATATATATATATATATATATATATATATATATATATATATATATATATATATATATATATATATATATATATATATATATATGTGTGTGTGTGTGTAGATAGATAGATAGACTATAATCCTATCTATAGACTATCCTATATGTCACTGTGCTGGGTCCGTTCGTCTGTGGATATACCTTTTTAAGAACCTATACCTGACGTAAATGATATTCTGAGGTGAAATAAATATATTTTGGTTGCGTATCTTCCGCTATCGAGTTCGGCATCTCACCCGCTATTTTGATGCGGCATCTATCCCAATTGTAGGGGAGAGATGCTAATCAACTACATTTTCCTCTGGAATTATGGATGACCATGCTAATGATCAGAATGCCTTCTAAAAGGTTCCATCTGTTCAACCGATACATGATTTACCAAAAAAAATATCGAACAATTTAAAAAAACACAATTTTAATGCGGTACTGAAAAACTTTTAGCACTCTGCGATGCAACTAGACGCACATAATCAATGATAAAATTTTCGTGAGTTAATAACAAAGTTTATTTTACATCTCCAGAGTTGTAATTCTTCGAAAGACAAACGCACAATATCATAATACCGTATAAAAGTGACCCTATATACGAGATCTAGAGAGTGCGGCATCTCACCCGAACGCGATATCCCTTCCGAAATTACCCTGCTTGAAAAAATAGTAGTTGTGCTTCAATATTTATATTATAAATCCCATTTTACAATATCTCGATTCATCTCTTTATTGTGTCTAGAAAAATCCTCGAAATATGCCTATTTTTTCATGCTATATAGTGGTGTAATCGCTCAAGGGCAGGGGAAGTGGGAGATGTAAGGCTTTCAGCGTGAAAAAATCATTTTTTTTTTGAGAATTTCTGGAAATTTGGGTGAAGCTAATTGATCAAAACTTTTGTACATTATAATGTATCATTCTGGAATTTTTCCATGCAAAAATTTCGACAAGCGACTCGGGACGAAGCTTTTTGTAGAACGTCTCTGGAAAAAAACACGATTTGGGGTATTAACTTCCCTTCAATAGCTCCTTAACCGATTTATTTCAAACTTTGCATACACATTCTATGTAAAAAAAATAACTAACCCCTCCGTTGAGTTTTCGAGATAATTTTCCAATCAAGGAGATTTTTATTCATAAAATGGCGGAACTTTTCGTGAAAATAGGAATTTTTTTTAAATGAGTTGAAAACCCGCTTAATTGAAAAAACCTGTTTTAATCCACCTAGCGGTGCAATTGTGCTTTTCTCATTTCTCTAAAATAGGGCTCGGTGGCTGGTTATGTTCAACATAATTGTGGAA
This sequence comes from Topomyia yanbarensis, assembly GCF_030247195.1. NCBI lineage: Eukaryota > Metazoa > Arthropoda > Insecta > Diptera > Culicidae > Topomyia > Topomyia yanbarensis. Next base: position 124,981,853 of record NC_080670.1, on the reverse strand, counting down.
ATGTCCATTACATTCTTAGTACACTTTGTACTTATCCACAATGGCTTGCCAGCCACAAACTTGATGAGCTCCCTGTCGACGGTGAAACGATGAAATTTTTGCATAAAAAATATGCGTGAATCAACCTATGATAATACTGATTGCGAGTTGTTGCCGTTGGACTATAACAAAATCGATTTCGATGCACTTTTGAATACTCTGTCAGTAATCGATTGGGCAGTTCTTTTGGATGGACAGAATTCTGACGATATGGCTGAAACGTTTTGTGCTGTGTTAAACAATTGGATGGATGCGAATGTACCGGTCCGTCGCCCCGCTATTTTCCCCGTATGGAACACGTCTCTTCTAAGAAAATTAAAACGGAAACGTAATGTTCAGCGTAGGTTACGACATCACCGCTCACTTGAAAACAAACGTAACTTTCATCTTGCATGTAATGAGTATCGTCAGCTGAATTCCTCGCTGTATAAATCGTACGTTTTGCGGGTGCAATCTGGGTTGAAACGGAATCCAAAAAAATTTTGGAACTATGTGAACTCGAAGAGAAAGCTTTCCTCAATTCCATCTAATGTTTTTCTCCGCAATGTGGAGTCATCAATAAGCGATGAGAAATGCGAATTGTTTGCTACTCATTTTTCGTCAATATTTGCTGCGCAATCGGTTACGTCATCAGAGCTGGATTTAGCACTATTAAATGTTCCAGGTAACCTATTACATTTTGATAGCTTTGAGGTTACACCTGCAATGGTTACAAAAGCCGCAAAGAAATTAAAAAGTACATTCTCGCCTGGCCCTGACGGCATTCCTTCTGTGGTGCTATGCCGTAACATTGGTGCCCTTGCAGAACCGCTATGCAGAATATTCAACCAATCGTTCGCTGATTCGAAATTTCCTGCAATTTGGAAGCAGTCGTTCATGGTTCCTGTCCATAAAAAAGGAGACAGGCGTAATGTCACGAACTATAGAGGGATCACCAGTTTATCTGCGGCATCAAAAATCTTCGAGATTATTGTGAGTGGCATTATTCTCGAGAGTGCCAAAAGCTACATTTTTAGCGACCAACATGGATTCATGCCTGGACGATCCGTCACAACGAATCTTCTCGATTTCACTACTACCTGTTTTGAACACTTGGAGCGCGGGACACAAGTGGATGTTATTTGCACCGATCTAAAAGCAGCGTTTGATTCGATTAATCATGATATTCTTTTAGCTAAGTTATCCAAGCTAGGTGCATCGGAGCGCTTTGTTCAATGGCTGAAATCTTATCTGACTGGTAGGTCTCTTCGTGTTAAGCTCGAATCAAAAACTTCGTCGTTTTTCACCAACCCATCTGGAGTACCACAGGGCAGTAATCTCGGCCCACTACTGTTCGTGCTATACTTCAATGATGTAATGCTGTTACTTGCACCAGGGTGTAGACTTGCATACGCAGACGATCTAAAGCTGTATTTTATTGTGCGTAACATCGACGATTGCGTTCGCCTCCAATCAATATTGAATCTGTTCGTTGATTGGTGTGACCGGAATAAGCTGACCGTAAGCGTTCCAAAGTGTATGATTATGTGCTACTATCGTCTCAGCCAACCACTAAATTTCGACTACACTATCAATGGCGAGGTTCTGCAAAGAACTGATCGATTCAGTGATCTGGGAGTGTTGCTCGATCATAAACTTACTTTTAGCCTACACCGTACAGCTGTCATCGCAAAAGCAAACAGGCAATTGGGGTTCGTCTCGAAAATAGCGAAGGACTTCACTGACCCGTACTGCCTGAAAGCTCTCTACTGCTCGCTCGTCCGGCCAATTTTAGAAAGTGCCTCAGTAGTTTGGATTCCTTTTCAGTTGAATTCGATCTTAAGGATTGAAAGAGTGCAGCGTAAATTTATTAGATTGGCCCTGCGAAATCTAACGTGGCGCGATCCTCATAATCTTCCACCATATTCTGATCGCTGTAAATTGCTGAACATGGACACTCTAGAACGTCGGCGGAGAATTCAACAAGCGGGATTTGTTGCCAAGCTGCTGAATGGCGAAGTCGACTGCTCGAAACTTCTATCATTGCTAAACATTCGAGTGCCACCAAGACCTTTACGTAATGGTTCTCTTCTCGAGCCCCGGTTTCACCGGACAACCTTTGGTTATCACGAACCGATAACGGCAATGATTCGCACCTTTACGACTGTTGAGGAGATGTAAGATTTTGATGAGTCGTCCTCCCGCTTCATCGGACGGATTCGGAATAGTTGCAGGATATAGGTTTAAGTTTTATTTCATGTAGACAATAGTCAGATGAAAGAATAAATATAATAATAATAATTATTATACTTCATTAACCTAATCAGCATTAGATCAATGTTATCTGCTCGCTAACTCATTTTGTCATGCGGGGGTGGATGTGTGACGAGGGCGAAAGTCCGAACAAACAACTCCCCAGTTTAATTTGATATGCTTTGGAATATAGTGGTAGTTTAAAGATGGGGTTGAGAGGGAGAGATATGAGGGCTGGAGGGGTGATGTACGGGGATTTTAAAGGGAGGGGAGTGAACAGTAGAAAGGGGGGGTAACCCCTCTCCGTATACCATCACCTACGCCCCTGTTAAAACCCAGAAACCTTATGCTAGCCAAAATTTTTTTTTGACGGGATTAGGTTGACGTTTTTCAGAGTGTCAAAAACCTTTCTATATGAGAAAGACAAAAATGTACCAAAATCCAAAAAAAACGAATTTTCGCCAAATTTTTTTTTTCGAGTCTACGTCAAATCTCGACGTTTCATGCACCTTAAGGACATTTAGCATCAAAAATAAAAATTCTATTTTTAATTTTTCCTATAGTTTATATGGGAAATTTCTGTGTGGCCGCACTCTTAAATCCGTAATTCCGGAACCAGAATTCCGATCGATCCAAAAGTCAATAGCAGCCGATGGGAAGGTTGCACCTTTCATTTGAGACTAAGTTTGGGCATATCGGTCCAGCCATCTCTGAGAAAAATGAGTGACATTATTTGACACATACGCACATGCATACATACACATACAGACTTTTCCGATCTCGACTAAATGAGTCGAATGGGAAATGACACTCGGCCCTCCGGGCCGGGATTTGATTAACGTTTTTCAGAGTGATTGCATAACCTTTCAATATGAGAAAGGCAGAAATGTGCCAAAATCCAAAAAAGTGAATCTTCGTCAAATTTTTTATTCGAGTCTGCATCAAATCTCGACGTTTCATGCACCTTAAAGACATTTAGCATCAAATATAAAAATTCTATTTTTAATTTTTCATATAGTTTATATGAGAAACTTCTGTGTGGCCGCACTCTTAAATCCGTAATTATATATATATATATATATATATATATATATATATATATATATATATATATATATATATATATATATATATATATATATATATATATATATATATATATATATATATATATATATATATATATATATATATATATATATATATATATACGAGTGGCCGGGCCTATGGGTGGAGAGAGGGGGGTGGGGAGGTATGCCATTAAGGGGGAAGCCTACCTTATAATATCGAAACATAATCTATTTTTTTATTTCATCTATTAATAGATAAACTATCTAAGGATAAATTAATAATTTAGAACATAGTTCGTAGTGATTTTAAAGATATAGAATTGGACGCATTAGAATGCCAAACAAGTATGAGAGCGAGCGGACGAATGTTGTCTTAGGGAATTCGGTTTTGATCTTTTAACCGTTAAAACGACCAAAACGATAACAACCCGAGCAATCATTACCTACTACATCACAACATCAAGTTTAGTTCTCAATTTGATATCAGACTCTGCTCGGGTTTTCTTTCGAAATGTTTACTTCAACCGTATTACAGGTATTTTGCGACAACATTATATACAATATGTAAATATAATAACTGCTTAACTGAGAATAATCCTTTGACAGCCTTGTTGAGTTTCTTCAGTCACATTGGTCTATTTTTAACGCAACAAAAAATAAATATTGAACCACCCTAATGACGATTTCTTGATCTACCGTAATCAAAAGTCAATTTTATTTTCAAGATTTTATAATGTCAAAAAACAAAGCCAGCGCCCTAAAATTACTTGAAAAAAACTTATTTGGTCAACAACGATAAAAATTTGTAGAGTCTCCCTAATAAACAGTTAATTTTATTTGATATATTTTCCGATGTCAATAATGTATTCAACTTACCAAAACTACTTGAAACCACATTTTTCGAACCAATAGAAAGCGGCGATTGTCGTCTACTTCTATACCGGGCCACATTGTGGTATGCGGTGTGTCCTGTTCTCAATCAATATTAATTTGATTCCTAAATATCATTTGTCAAATACACATGAAGGTAAAACTAGAAATACAGCTAGTTTGGCATTTCAAATCTTTATTTTGAGTTATTTACAGGTTTGAAGGTAATATACATCGCTTTGTTTGAGCTTCAACAAACACTTCAGTTGCGTTAGGCGACAACACTTCATGTGCGATCGTTTGTGTTAATTTTGGTGTTGTCCCCTAACGCAGCGTTTGCATCGGTCGTGGAAAAATTTTCATGAAAGCTCGAAAATCTGAGTATACAGTATTGTACTGTAACTATCAACGATCAAATTCCTAGAACAAATTAATGCTCTAAAGGTTTTTTAAAAAATACAAGTGTAGGTTGAAACATCAATATTTTGCTCTGTTGTCCCCTAGCGCGACATTTCCACCTCTCAGAATGAAATAACAACCTGAAAAACAACGAATCCATAACATTAACGTTGTGTTTGGACTTTTAATATATATATATATATATATATATATATATATATATATATATATATATATATATATATATATATATATATATATATATATATATATATATATATATATATATATATATATATATATATATATATATATATATATATATATATATATATATATATATATATATATATATATATATATATATATATATATATATATATATATATATATATATATATATATGGGGCATTCCACGCAAAATTTGTCACAAAATTTTTTTTTGCCCAGATCAATTTTTTTCTCGGTTTAGTAATCAAAAATATTCGACATGTATTTTTTTATTTCAACATAGTAGGCGAGACTTTCGAGATTTTTTGTGTTTAATTTCACCATTTAAAATAAACCTACCTTTTTCAATCGCTCGTACTGTCAAAAGTAAAGAAGGTACCAAAAAGTTCCCAAAACATGAAATGTGCGCCTTTTTCACAGCTTTCGGATGAAGTATATTAATACTTACTCAACGTATTGGTTTCATGGAAAATATTGAAATTTTTTAAACATATCGATTTTTTTCAAACTTGGACATGATTTTTTTTTTTATTGTATGAAATGGGAAAATCATTTTTCTTGATGCTATAAAAATTTGGGAGTGGGCAATTAAATACTTACGGAGATATGAATTTTTCAATAGCACCTTGCGCGCGAAACAGGTACCGCCACGCACTTCGCTCGTACTCAGGTTTGACTGTATGAGATTTTACACTCTACCGCGTTGTGTAAAACACACTTGCAATTAACTTCATTATTTATTAGAAATAAATGAAAATAAACAATAATAATTATTCAATGAACCACGGAAAACTGAATAAAAAAAAATTCTCTCATTATTTTTAAGAAAAATGAGTGAATTTTACATAAAAATATCAGATTTTTCGGATTTTATAAGGCTATTCCATGTTCCAAAATTCAAACCATTTTATATTTTTTTTGTTAATCGAGTAAATAATAGTCCAAATTTTAAAAATCTTATTGAATTTCCTGTTTCAGTCAATTTTATCAAGAGTTATGATATTCGCCGTGGCGCTCCTCGACGTGGAAATGGTTGGACGTCTACTCGTGGAACGCTTGTGTGGTTCTGCGTGACTGCAATTTTTTCTCGTACATAATGAATGTATAAATAAACCTTAACATTACAAAAGAGGTCCATTGTTGCCTTACCTTCAAAATCGTAAACCAAAATCACTTTCGGTTTAAGCACTTTACATCAGACGCCCCCCTAAAGGAAAACATACACAGCTAATGCGTTATGTTTGTTTTAGATTGTTATTGTTTTATACTCAATTTTGTAGATGATTAAAATATGATATTTGTATTCTGGCGATAAATGATTGCTGAAGTTCTGCAAAAATGTTGAGCGTATGCTTAATATATATATATATATATATATATATATATATATATATATATATATATATATATATATATATATATATATATATATATATATATATATATATATATATATATATATATATATATATATATATATATATATATATATATATATATATATATATATATATATATATATATATATATATATATATATATATATATATATAACTATCCTGACAAATTAATTAATTAGACTATCTTTTTAGATGCACGACAAACATTAAGCACAGTAGAAAGTCAAGACAACCATTTGCGGTAAATCAGTGCTGTTTAACTGGCTTCTCCAACCTTCAGTAACTTACACCATAATTTGTTCATGGAAAAATCATTTTAGATCAAATAATAGTGCCAGGTACTTTATGAAAATGATGTTTTTCTATTTGTACACATTTCGAAAGTGTTTGAGAGAGCTAATGATAGGGATCAAGTGTACCCAGTGTTACAGGGATCAAAGATACCTATTGTATGAGGTGAACAAAATTTATTTTTTTGTATGGGTTATGAAACTTTTTATTCGAAAAACGTTTTTTTAGACAAAAGTCCTTAGAAAGTAATCGTACTTGAAAATATTCATATATAATTAGTTCGCCGATATCAGACAACCGTTTAAAAAAACTACAAGAGGCAGCCCTATGGGGTTGCACGAGCTGTAGACGTAGGACTATACTACTTAATGTAAAATATTTATTTTCTTAGTACATTTATAGTAATAATAAATCAAATATATTTCTTACGTATGGTTTAATCACAACTAATCAACATCGAATATTACACATTGAACCAAACCTTCTTGGTTATCAGGTCATTTCGTTTGTAGTAGGTGATCGAATCCGATTAAACTTATTTAAGAAGATCTGAAGAAAGTACAGAAAACTGTGACCGAACTAATATCTGGAACTAAATCTTTATAGAATAAGATTAGCTTGTAAAACCTTTTCGATTGTGTGTGGTAAAAAACCCGGACCAGTGAAGAAAAATCAAAATTTAGGCAATATAATCACATTTCATGTATAGACCAAGCATTCTAGTTATATTTTGCCATTATTGTAACTTTCCTAAAGTACGCATACAAATATAGCGAATGCAGTGGTCTTAATCATATATCGAAACTATAAATCTACAAGAATCGAAAACAATTTTATATATGGACAAGATGCGTTTTTGCAACGGTTTTCAAGTGGCAGTGTATTCATTCATAAATAGGCTTTGTAGTATGTACCTATTAGTAGAATCAAAATACTATAGGCTGAGTGAAAATGAATCACGTGAAGGGGAAATGAATCAATGAACTGATCGAACGTAAATAATAAACTTTCGTTGTGCAATTTAGTAACAAATTAGATCTACCTACCTGCACATTCGCCTCAAACATTAAACCCAAGCGCACAAAGCAAAATGAATCAACGCTGATGATGATGGGTAGAGCGAAAGAGACAACTAATACCACGACACTACATTAACTGTGTTTGCAAATGGAGCTCGCATGTGCAAACTATTTTGTGTACGAATAATTATACATATCACAAAAGATAGCACAGTCGCATTCACTGGGTAGCGTACCTCCACAGGCAGTGTAACGGACTTCTAACTCAGCTACACTGGCTGTGAAAACACACAACGTAGTGACCTCCTTCGTCTGTCGCTCAACAGCAACTGAGCTGCTCTGGCGAAATCTGTCCGTTTAAATAGTCGATGATGACGTCATTCATAGAAGCGTAGCGCGCTAGGTACACAAATCTGTCGTGTTGGACTAGGGAAGCGCTATCTTCTGTGTGTAAATGCGCGATATTTTGACTAGGTCGCTCATTATTTAAATTTTTAATACCATGATATCAAAAATCTTTGGGTTTATCTATTGGAATCTATTCTTAGAAGTATTTCGGGGCGATATGCGCAAAAAATTTGAAAATTTATCGTGAGATGGCTGAATTATACGCGTTTAAAATTGGACCACTTTTCGTTACATACCATTTTTGTAGAATTTGCAACGTGCACCCCTATATCGAAAACAAAGACGTAGTCCTACGTCAAAATTGTAAAAAGATCTTCGATATGGATATCTACACATATTTTCTAAAATATTGCACAAATTTTCCAAACCAAATGATATACGTTAGATTTGTTTTTTAAACATCATAAACGACCAAATATTTCATTTTCTTTTTGTATTGTGGTAAATTTTGATGTATAGATTATGAGATATGGCCAGGGAATCAAAAATCAAATATAAGTGTCCTCACTCTCCCCTACCTAACCCTTAGATTGAGTTTTCGAAATATTTTTGCCTTTCTCATATAGAAAGGTTATGCAATCACTCTGAAAAACGGCAACCTAATCCCGGACCGGAGGGCCGAGTGTCATATCCCATTTGACTCAGTTCGTCGAGATAGGAAAAAGTCTGTATATGTGTGTATGTGTATGTGTGTGTATATATGCGCGTATGTGTCAAATAATGTCACTCATTTTTCTCAGAGATGGCTGGACCGATATGCTTAGTCTCAAATGAAAGGTGCAACCTTCCCATCGGCTGCTATTGAATTTTGGATCGATCGGAATTCTGGTTCCGGAATTACGGATTTAAGAGTGCGGCGAATAGAAATAGATTTTTTATTTTTGATGCTAAATGTCTTCAAGGTGCATGAAATGTCGAGATTTGATGCAGACTCGAAAAAAAATTGACGAAAATTCACATTCCAGCGTTAGGGGACAACGTTTGCACGCATCATGCAACTGTTAACAGCTCGTCGTTTGAAAAAACTGAATTGAATACATTAAAAGTCCAAACACAACGTTAATGTTATGGATTCGTTGTTTTTCAGGTTGTTATTTCATTCTGAGAGGTGGAAATGTCGCGCTAGGGGACAACAGAGCAAAATATTGATGTTTCAACCTACACTTGTATTTTTTAAAAAACCTTTAGAGCATCCATTTGTTCTAGGAATTTGATCGTTGATAGTTACAGAACAATACTGTATACTCAGATTTTCGAGGACAACACCAAAATGAATACAAACGATCGCACATGAAGTGTTGTCGCCTAACGCAACTGCAGTGTTTGTTGAAGCTCAAACAAAGCGATGTATATTACCTTCAAACCTGTAAATAACTCAAAATAAAGATTTGAAATGCCAAACTAGCTGTATTTCTAGTTTTACCTTCATGTGTATTTGACAAATGATATTTAGGAATCAAATTAATATTGATTGAGAACAGGACACACCGCATACCACAATGTGGCCCGGTATAGAAGTAGACGACAATCGCCGCTTTCTATTGGTTCGAAAAATGTGGTTTCAAGTAGTTTGGGCAAGTTGAATACATTATTGACATCGGAAAATATATCAAATAAAATTAACTATTTATTAGGGAGACTCTACAAATTTTTATCGTTGTTGACCAAATAAGTTTTTTTCAAGTAATTTTAGGGCGCTGGCTTTGTTTTTTGACATTATAAAATCTTGAAAATAAAATTGACTGTTAATTACGGTAGATCAAGAAATCGTCATTAGGGTGGTTCAATATTTATTTTTTGTTGCGTTAAAAATAGACAAATGTGACTGAAGAAACTCAACAAGGCTGTCAAAGGATTATTCTCAGTTAAGCAGTTATTATATTTACATATTGTATATAATGTTGTCGCAAAATACCTGTAATACGGTTGAAGTAAACATTTCGAAAGAAAACCCGAGCAGAGTCTGATATCAAATTGAGAACTAAACTTGATGTTGTGATGTAGTAGGTAATGATTGCTCGGGTTGTTATCGTTTTGGTCGTTTTAACGGTTAAAAGATCAAAACCGAATTCCCTAAGACAACATTCGTCCGCTCGCTCTCATACTTGTTTGACATTCTAATGCGTCCAATTCTATATCTTTAAAATCACTACGAACTATGTTCTAAATTATTAATTTATCCTTAGATAGTTTATCTATTGATAGATGAAATAAAAAAATAGATTATGTTACGATATTATAAGGTAGGCTTCCCCCTTAATGGCATACCTCCCCCCCCCCTCTCTCCACCCATAGGCCCGGCCACTCGTACCATTGCATGGCTATACTAGGTTGCTTTTATCTTTTATGTCTATATCCAGTTCTGTAGGCTCTCAAAGTAATTGCCGGTTGTCACGGTAAAGATAGATACGTCTACCTTTATCAAGGACACATGATAGTGAACTCGAGTGATTCGTAGTTATTCTGCCTAAGCTCGACCCTCATTATCAGAAGGCAAAAATTAAGCCCGCACGATATTAAGCCTGTTCTAATGACCCTGCCACTTCTAGTTTTCCGATCTGTTTACTTCACATCCTTGCTCTCACTTGAGTACTATGGCTCTAAGTTTCATAACTTTCCCTACCCAGTAATCTCTAGCTAATTGAATGTCGTTAAAACGTAAAAAATAATTGCAGAAGTATTCATGGTACTGTAAAAGACAGCGCTATATACATACATATATCTATCTATCTATATATATATAAAAATCAATGTATGTTTGTATGTATGTCCGCTAACTACTTCTAAACTACAAGTCCGATCTTGATGAAATTTGGCATACGTATTTTTTCCCCCAAGAAAATGTTCATGGTATGGTTTTTTTGGAGGGGGTACATTGAGATTAAGGGGGGGGGGGTCGTTTTTTAGGCAAAGAATTATTTATATCTCCATATTTATTAGTATTTGACATATGTATTTCTCCCACTGAGCCGATGGATGGTGGGAGTGGACCAAGAAAGGAGGAGGGGGAGGGGGGAAGAGCGTTCTGAAGTAATCCTTATCTATTCGTTCAATGTGATTATTAGCGATGAGTTCAATTTTGACATAAGTATTCCTTCCACTAAGGAGATGGGGAGGGTGAGAAGTACCTAAACCGAGGAAAGGGAGAGGGGTGGGGGGGTGTACTGAAGAACTTTTTTTAGCTATATATATACTATATATGATTCGGCACCAAGACGTAGACATGATTGTTGGTTTCGGAATCTGAAGGAGAAGGAGGGTTTCTGATGCAATATCTATCAATTACTTCAAAAATCTAAAATTTTTGTTGCATGTATGTATACCAGCACATACATGAAATGGCAAGAATTTATTTGATAGAGATCTATTATGCGAATGACAATATAATACTGATGAATTGCATGAATTTGTCGAAAATTAAATTGAAAATTAAAATGAAAATTGCACTTGTGATCGCTTCATCTGAAGTTAAATCAACATTGCTGGATTATGGACGAACAGCTCTGCCCTAAAACACCCACTAAATCTTGCGCTTGCGGAAAACGTTACTTACAATATCAATCAAAATTTGGGATGTAAGCAAAATGCTGAAAGAATGCAACACTGTTATATAGGACGAATTCACGAAGACCCATAAAAGGAACTAATCGAATATTTGGTGGCGTGGTCCGCGATCTTCGTCAAATTTTATCCGTTAGTCGACACCTACTGATGAAATCAGTACTTGCTTAAGGGGGTAGGATTATTGTTGAAAAAAATATCGTGCTTAAAAAAAATTGCCGATACCAAGAGTATTAGTCTATTCAGACAATAATGCAACATTTAAGCAATATTTTCCTTAATGTTCACCGAAAAATATTGAAAATCTTCAGGAGACACCACGAATAAATGCGATGTACAGCATAACTCTAAATCTACTGAACCAAATTGTTTGAAATTTTGCACAGTTCTCCTTCATATCATAACATCATTAAAGATCATAACTTTGTTCACAAAAATTAGTTTTCATGATTTTTTTCAGCGAAAATTGTATTTTTAGCTGCAGAATGCTATAAAAAAATCAAATATCAAGAAAAAAAATAAAAGCTTCGATCAATACCTTGGGATTTGTAGAAGAACTGTGCAAACCTTGAAAACGATTGGTCCAATATATCTTGATTTGTGATGTACACCACAAAGCAAGTTTTCAGAGATTCTCTGTCACTGGCTCATTTTTTAGTATTCTGCTATGATATTTGAAGAAATACTGTTCAATTGTGCAGTGATTATATGGAAAGTAAATGAATATACTAACACTCTCTGTATCGCCAAAATATTTTTTTTAATGCGCCATTTTTTATGAATTAACTTCACCCACGTCCACCAACACTCCGTTATGTCTTCTTATCATTGGAAATATGTTTCGAAAACAGAACTTTTCACTGTATGTGCATACTTTTATTGAATGATTCTTATAGTCACCTTCGCAGATTATTTCGCCAAAAAAAGTTAGATGTATGGGTTGGGAAAATGTCGATGCAACAATAACTTGCACCTCATTTCCACACGATTTTGTAAAATAATACAATCTGTTGAAGAATTAATCGATTGCGTATATTGACTTCAATGTCATAAAATCGATGGTAATTCTGTTAGGCATATAAATCTCTGGATTATCGTGTTGAATTATTTAATTCAGTCGATCCACCATGCTTTCAGGAGCATTGGTTTTATACGTAACCAACCCAGCAGTCTCCGTCAGATGAAGGTTTTTATATTTAATCGAAAGAATAAAGTTCTTTCTACGAATTTTGGCGATTAAGGAAGTTGCTTAAGGTGTATATTGATAAAAAATATTCGAAAATTGACAATAAGTTTGTTGTTTCGAGAGCTACAGATTCATCGTTGTTATAAAAATGTGTATTTTATCGCTTTTAACAACTTTGTAAAAACACTTTTAATAATAAAAAGTAATCGTAAAAAGTTATATTCGAAAAACTGTTTTGAAGGGGTCTATCCCAAGCAAACCTACATATCTCGCTACTGTTACTATATAGAGATTTAGTATCTTCAGTAAAGATTTTCACAAAAATATTTTCTAGAACTTTACTGAAGACAGTGAACTTCTAGCTAAATTATTTGGGGAAATAAAATTTCTATCTCACTTTGGGGATTAATCACTCAATTCATTATATCAAAAGATGCATTACTATATCCAGAAACTTCTTTGAAAAAATCCATTCTCCAAAACCAATGGATCAGGAGTTATTGAATTTTGATCGTGAAAACGTCGTTTTGCAACACTGTGCATCGCATGTGTTGCAATTGAAATTTTGTGTGCCTATTATATTAGTTACTGCGCAACATCGACCCACCACAACTGTGCTTTGGTTGAAAAATTTCATTTAAGCGACCATTGTAACTAGAAAGTATAAAGGAGCAGGTGTACTGCTACCTCGAATTCGAATGATATCAAGGGATTTCAAACGATTGTGTGTAGGAAAACAGAGCAATTAATTTAATTGTGCTCCAGATGGTCAAACTAAGAACATTGTCTATCCGCTAGCAAAAATATTTGTTATTTTTAATATTTTTAAAATATTTCGTTTAGTCCTGACGGGTGTAGCGAAGCGCACCGGGTTACAGCTATATATATATATATATATATATATATATATATATATATATATATATATATATATATATATATATATATATATATATATATATATATATATATATATATATATATATATATATATATATATATATATAATATATATATATATATATATATATATATATATATATATATATATATATATATATATATATATATATATATATATATATATATATATATATATATATATATATATATTAGTTATTATATTAGCAGATTTATTTTCATGAGGTAAGCGATGCAAGTGCGTGGAATGTTTCTATAATGTTTTATTGATGCGAGAAACAAATTACAAAATTTAAATTTCGCTCGGAGTCGATCATTCCTAATCAATTCGATTACTAGATAAGGCACGTTTGCGTTAGCTTAAAGCTGCCATTTTTTATTGTTTTACATTTTGAATTTCTTAAAACAACGGTTTCAATATTATTTTGTTTTTATATAATGAAACTAAAAAAATACAGCTAACTTATACATATACAAGAGGGGATAATACAGTATTCGTAGGATTAGGAGGACGGGTCATTTTGTGTGTTCTTTGTATAGTAATACACTTTATGATTTTTAGAAGGGAGATTGTTGGAGCAATAAATTATTAACTAAGCGGAACATTTTACAAGCTTATTAACTAGAAATAACTAGGTTCAATGGCATTAAAATTAGGGGGGATTAATTAAAGCTTTTTTTTTAGTAGTGGTACTTTTGGGCATTTCTTAACGAGATTAAATATTGGTCAGCTAAAACTAAAAGATAGGGGGAACATAAGTTTTGGGGAGATATTCAAGGGAGAGGAGGGGGTGAAGTCCTACATCTGTGTATCAGAGACGGGGAAGAGAGGGTGGACAAGGCTGACAGAGGGGGGGGGGGATATAAACTTTCAGTTTCCGGCATCGGGAATCGACGATAAGGATTACAGATTCGCACGAATGCATCATGTATTGGGACGCCGGGCGGTCTTCCTCGAGCCGGCAAGGGTTCCTCCGGACGATTTCGTAGTACGGCTCAGATGCGGATCGGCAACACACCGCGTTGCGCGTGTGATGTTGTGCTGTAGGTCTCGTGTTTGTTGGGTCATTTGACAGAGATGTTTTGTGTCGTCTTGGAGTCGCATCAAACCATCGTTGGGGTACGGTAGGCGGAAGAGGGTACTTCTGGGAATAATAAGAGAAATTATAGGGGCAGTTAAATCTGGATATTAATGGTTTTAAGGAAGGTGGATATGAAGGACATGTAGAGGAGATCGCGATTTGCTAGGACATCTCAAGCCGGGACATTGGGTGATCTTCCTCGGGCCCGAAGGGAATCGAATAGTTAATATCTGGCAGAACAATACTCGGCGCATGCCCAGACAATATGTTCGATCTCGAAAAAGCCGTTGCCACAATCGCAGATGCCGCTATCAGCGAACCCAATACGTCGTAGATGAGCGTCCAGCGTGTAATGATTGGACATGAGCCGAGACATCACACGAATGAAATACCGACCCACATCCATCCCCTTGAACCGATACCTTAGGGATTATCGAATGCCTTCCTAGCTCACTATTACTCCATGAAGTTTGTCAACTTTCGAGGGTTTTCTGATGAGTAATACTAAAAATTTGTCTGAAACTAATTGGTCTTTCATATATGTCAAAGCGCCCACTTTAGATAAAGGGTTCGCTTCATCATTACCTGGAATGGAGCAATGCGAGGGAACCAACTAAGATAATCTTGTACGATCTTACAGACAAAGCACGCAGGCGCTCCCAGATTTTCCCCTGAAAATATGGAATATGCTTTCTAGGTTTCATTGAACGGTGGGACCATCATCATCATCATGAACGGAGAGCCTCGATTGAGCTGAGGCTATCCGAGACAATAAAGTAATGATCAATGATCCCAAGGGTATACTGAATAGCAACAATTTCTGCGACGTAAACTGAAGCAGGATCATTGAGTTTAAATGAAGCGGTGAGGTTTTGATTGAATATACCGAAGCCAGTGGAGCCGTTGGGGCTTGACCCGTCGGTGTAAAACATCTTGCTGCAGTCGAGTTCTTGAAATTTACTATGTAAGATGCTTGGGATCACTTGCACACGTATGTGATCCGGGATTCCACGAATCTCGTCTTTCGTTTGGTACAGCCTGATAAGGTCTCCTGGGTGTGCATCCCACCATGTTCCGGTTATTGTACGGAGAAAGTTGGCACTTCTGTTTCAGATACCTAATGTGACATCCCCAGGTTCCATTTGAATCGAACCAGACCCCGAGATATTTGAAAGTTGAAACCTGAGCAATAGTTTGACCAATTAGTTGAAGCTGCAGTTGTGCTGGTTCACGCTTCCTTGAAACTGAAACGACTAGCTCAGTTTTCTCCGTGGAGAACTCGATACCCAGCTGGAGGACCCAAGCAGAGAAACTGTCCAAGGTATCTTGCAATGGTCCTTGCAGATCGACGGCTTTGGGTCTTGTAATAGAGACCACATCATCATCTACCAGCTGCTTTAGCCAAAAAACATTCGTCGATGTCTTTCACGTGAAAGTTATGGAGAAGGGGGTTTTGAAATGAGCCCTGGGGAAGACCTCTGTAGCTAATTCATGATGTCGATAAATCATTATGCGAAAAATTCAAGGTTCAGACAGCTAGTTTAGAAAAAAGTGGTTTAGAGTCAGTGAAAGACCATGCTGGGGCAGCTTCTCAGAAAGAATTGTGATAGCTCTTTGCTAGCATAAGCCATTTGAATTTCGGTTAATAACAACGCAAGACAGTCGTTCGTGCCTTTGCCTTTGCGGAAACCAAATCTGACAGTAAGCCATTTACTTCAACCTAATTGACGAGGCGAAACAAAATTATTTTCTCGAACAACTTTCGGATACAGGACAGCATCGTAATCGGTCGATACGAGTTGTGGTCGGAGGTTGGTTTTCCTGGGTTTTGGATGGCGATGACTTTCACTTGCCTCAAGTCATAAAGGACTATATTACCCTCAAGAAACTTCTAATGTATATATATATATATATATATATATATATATATATATATATATATATATATATATATATATATACATATATATATATATATATATATATATATATATATATATATATATATATATATATATATATATATATATATATATATATATATATATATATATATATATATATATATATATATATATATATATATATATATATATATACAGGCCAGATTCGATTATCCGTAGGGTGCAGAAATTTCGCTTCGGATAATCGAATCAAAACAAATGTTTATTTTTCTTCATGAAATATATTTTTTATATGTTGAAAAACAACGAATATCGATCACTTTATATTCTATAATGTGATAGTAAGACATGTAAGAAAATTAGTTAGGGGCAGTCCATATACAACGTGGACAGTTTAAGGGAGGGTAGGGGTACGGGAAAGTCCACGCTTGTCCTTGGAGAGGGTGGTGGGGTTGTGACAATTGTCCACGTGAACTCTAGACAATTTGTCCACGTGAACTCTTGAATATTTATGTAGAACCAATTTGTACTATCATCTACATAAGCGCTTGATTTTCTCCTTCCAATATTTTTCTAATAGTAAGAAACACTTAAACCGCACATGCTGTTTACTGACATCACACAATTTTGCTCTCAGAAATATTTGATCCAATCAGCTTTAATTTCGTCAAGTCCCATTTATTTTTTGGATTAGATAACTTGTTACACGACTCAATTCAACAATTCATGTGTTACTTGCATTTTGCGCTATTATAATGGATGCAAAAATGTGTCTTTTAGACACAAAAATTTTAAAAACTTTTTTATAACTGATTTTATTAAAAAAATAAGATATTTTTACAAAAGTAAAAAAAAATAAAATTCTGTGGACAAAGCTTAAACGAAATATAAGTTTTTAGGATAACATTCAGTATCAAAGTAGTCCAGGACAGATGAAAAATCCACAATTTTCTGTAATTTAAAACTCTTATGAAACTACCGGAAAAAATGGGAAAAGTCTACGTGAACATCGTGGGTAGGGGGGGGGGGGGGGGTAGGAGTATAGAGATTGACCCAAGGTATTTTAAAGTATTGTGTTCGATTGATTGGGATAGTTATGTTTGGTCTAATAATCATGACGCATAAAACGAAATTCTCTGCGTGAAACTTTAGTTATCTTAATGCTGGTTTCGGTAAATTCAGACAGAAATAACAACTGAATTTATGATTACGCACAACTGGTTCACCAGCACGTTTAAACCCGGCTTAAGTATAAAGCGAGGGTAAAGAAATCGGCCCTAAGAGAAGCAACACGATAGATTACACTGAGAAGCCTAAAAATTTGTTTCAAAACCGTCCCAAAACAGATCCAATAATGGACGCCTTCTTAACGGTCTGCTGGGCGATATTAAAACATGGATTTCTAAGAGGATGATTTTGCACACGTTACAAGTAAAAAAACTTTTTTTACGCGTGACACCAAGGATCGTGCGTTGTTCAATCAGCAGCAGCATCATCATCGTCGTCATGCGCTCTAGGGCTTTGGAGAGCCATTCAGAAACTAGATTCTTGATTCTTGGAAATGTTTGGCTATATATGTTCAAACGCATTGAATGATTCAGTTTGTTACATCGTTACATCGTCGCACAATAAACTTTTTTTCTCTTGTTTGCTTGGTGGAAACATCATCTAGAATCTTCATTTGGCCATTGTTCGGCGTTCTAAGTAGCCAAATCA